>NC_080026.1:132423646-132461146 GCF_030020395.1 Manis pentadactyla | reverse complement strand
GTGTGGCCTGCGCCTCTGGAGTCCCCTAGCCTGCCAAGGGGACGTCCCGGCTCAGAACCAGTGCCAGTGGTGCGTGGGGGGGGGGTGCAGTTTATATCTGTCCTGGTATTGTTTGATGTACACATACCCGCTCTATTTACTACCAAATAAAAGAAATACATCTGTGTTGCCAACAGAAACAGCTCGCACGCAGGCCTCACCATCTCCCGGGGCCTGGAGGCAATCGCGGGAGCTCAGAGTTGCAGAGTTCGGCACTGTGGGGACCCCAGATACGAGTGAGGTCCCCGTCTATAGGGGTATGGGGGCCCGCGGAGGGGTGTTGGTGGGCTCCATTAGTTTATCCCTGATGACTTGAGAGGAGGGAGCCGGAGGCATCCCTCTGTAGGAAGGATTTCTGGCTTAGCACAGCAGGAGGCAGGAGCGCCACCTCCCTCCCTGACCAATTCTTTCCACAGGATTCCCCTCAGCTTTCCTTAGCTTGACCTCTTAGAGAAAGCCAGCTGCCCAGGGTCACCTCCTGAACAAGGTGTGCCTGACTGGGTCTGTGTGTCAGCCACTGCTGTGGTATGTGTGTGTGTGTGTGTGTGTTGCGGGGGTCGGGGGGGCATACTGGGAGCGCATGGATACCATGTCTGTTAGGAGGTCTAACAAAACTCTGTGTGCGTGTGTGTGTGTGTGTGTGTGTGTGTGTGTATCACTTGTAAGTGTACTCTATGTGTTGTTTCTGTGTCTGGGTGAAGCAGAAAGGATTTAAATGCGAAGGCAATGTCATCTTGCACTGACTTGAGGATTAATTGGGGGTGCGGATAGGAAAGGATCTGAAGTCAGATAAGGGGGAGAGAAGGCTGAGTTCCAGATCTGAAGAAAGGGAGGGTAAAAGGATCAAGTCATTGGGGGTTTTGGTCCAGTGTCCTAGGATGGGGGAACCGGCTGCCTTGGCTCCCCACAGTGGAATGTCCCGGAGGAAAGGCTGGGTCACCCTTACTCCCACGGTGGCACCCTCTGGTGAGTGGTTCCTGCCGCTCCTGGCAATTCTTGCAGAGGCAGCAGGAGGAGGGTGACCTCTGTGGGGGAAGATGACCCATCCAGCTCTCAGGATGTGACAGTCCCACCAAGAGTTTTCTCAGCCCTTCCTAACACAAAGGCCTCCGAAAGACCTGCAGTCCAGTCCACCATGGAGCCTGCACTCTGGCTCAACTCCTGCATTGTGAGAAATACCACAACCCTGACCCCACAGGAGGAAAGCAGCCGTTTGCACCTGGGCCAGCTTCCAGGCTCATACAGCCACCAGTCCCAGGCAGCGCTGGTATTACCCTCCTCCCCCAGGGAGCTCACCGTGCCTCCTGGAAGGGACAGCCAACCCAGGGCAGTGGGGCTCCCCAGTAGGAGGGAAAAGGAGGCCTCAGGGAGCAGGACAAAAGATAAAGTGTGTGTATGGAGAACCAGTTATTTCTTGACTTTGTAAAGACAGGGTCAGTCAAGAACCGTTTTCTAGAATCCAAACACAAATAAAGAAGTATTTTCTTGGAGTTTGATAACATCGTGTTCTGGCTGTAAAATGGAAGGATGTGTTTGCTATTGCAACATTATTTTTAATGAGCTGTTACTGGCCTATCCCGCAATTGGTATTGCCAACAGTAAAAAGCATCACTGTGTTTGCAGGTAACACAAGGAACAACATATTTTGACCCTGAATTTCTGTTTATTTTTCATTTAGGACACATGCCCTCGTTTTTATTTCAAACCAGAGAGAAGTAAAGGGAGATCTATCTTCACTGAGATCCACATTGAAAGTTTGCCATAAATATACATGCCTGCTGATTTGGGGACAGTTTCCCATGAATAGAAAACGGTCCTGGACGCTTCAGCCATAGTAGAATCAATTGTGTTGCTTGGGTGTGAAGAACCCAGTAAAGTACTGGAAAAGAGAATGGGGGCGTGAGCAGTCGCTGCTAACAGATGCACCCAGTGGGGCGATCTTAGGAATCCTCGTCTCCCGCTTCCGGCTCCTAGGCTTCAGGCGTGCCCTGCCAGGTGTTGGGTGTACAGACCCCACGTTCCAAGGCAGGCAGCAGTGTCAGGTTAGCAAGGGGCGTCCAAGCACCTGCCTTCCACCGAGTGGACCCGAGCTTCCAAGCCTCTCGGGGCGCGCTGCGCCTCGGCAGGCCGCCCACCGAGAGAGCAAAGGCCAGGCGCCCTGCAGGCGCGTGGGAACAGTTAGCGTTGTACTTCCGTGTGAGCCGGGACAGGGACGGGGGACCCACAGAGGCCACCCTGGAAGTATTGGGCGCTGATGGACAAAAAAGAACGCGGCCAGGAGGAGACAGATCCTTTCCGTAGCTTCTGCGGCAGTCGGTGGTCTGTGTTCCCGGCACTTGACATACCAGGACCCCGCCCACACACGAGCTGCCTCAGGAACCACAGTTCCTCCAGACCCGCGGAGGCCTCACTGTCCCGGAGCTGGGAGCCGCCGTCCCTTGGACTGGCTGGCTTCCCTGAGGCTGCCCTTTTCGTCCTGGCCTCTGGCCTCTCCCAGCTGGACTTCGCGATTGGTCTCTGGCCGCAGCTCAACTGTAAGTCCTCTCCTTTCTTTCCTCCCCAACCCCGGAAGCAACCGGAGCCCACCGTGCTGCCCGCCCGCGGATGAGTTCCCAGGCATGTCCTGCCCAGAAGCGCGCGGCTCCTGCAGTACCTGTGATCTGGGAACCAAATGCCCCAAATGCCAGGCTGCAGCCCTGCGTTCGGAAACACCCGCCTCTCTGAGCTCGCGGCTGCAGCTGCGCTCAGTTTTGCAAACTAGATAAGCCTAGGTTCTCGCCCTTCCGCCCCACATTATTCCCTGCTCGCAGGGCCTTTCTAGCGGCCTAAGGTACTGTGGATAGAGCGGCTCTGGTCGCGAACAAAGCCATCTCTGTCTTCGCCGCTTACTGGATTATAAGGATGTGCGTCCAGGTTGGACTCGGCAAGCGCAGAGGCAGACAGAGGACAAGACAGACAAGAGTTTCGAAGACACCTGCTCTGGGAAAATCATCCAAAGTTACACACTGTAGCGACACGAAATGCTTCGCTCTTTCTTTTTAATTAATTCAATTTCACGACAACATTTAGTTTAACAATATTTTGTGGTTTTTTTTCTCTTTTTCTTAAAAAGGGACTGAACCCGGGCAGAGGTGAGGAAGATAGGGTAGGAGAGGAGGGGGGACAAACTATCACAGAACAACAGGTGTAGCCCACAGAAAGAAAACAGGCCGGGTGGCAAAGCAAGGAGCCCTGGGAGTTGAGGGTGATCTTTACAAGAAATCTGTACATTTATCAAATAAGTTAAAATTCTCCTAAACTGATTGTCCTTCACTTAAAGCGCTCCAGTATGTCTATCTTCCTCCTCTAAGCACTGCTATCTAACCTTGTTTGCTTCCTTCCCCCGTTTCCCCTTCTGAATTTCCCCCCTTCTAAACGAGTGGCCGAATTACACAGTGAAAACGTGTGTTCCTCTGCGCGGAGGAAGAAGCAGGGCTCTCGAGAAATTTTGTACAATATTGCACAGGTCAGAAGTACAACCATTACTGCAGAACAAAAAGGTAGGGGGAGAGGATAAAAGATAGAGGTTTTCGTTTTTTAATATTGAAATCACTCTCTCAAAAGAGGGAACAAAGTATAACAGTAATATTAATAATAATTTACCAACAAATGGAATTCCCCAAATAAATGCTACTAATAAATAAGACCGTTCACACCGGGCCAGATGTGGTGCTGTTTAAATAATCAGCAGTCTGAGTTTTGGCTGTCTTGTCTTTTCCCTTTAAGCACTTAGAGAATTCTTCCATCACAAATTGGGACTGATGAAGAGGTCAGTTGCCACAGACCTCTGCCAGATTGAAAAGCGGCCTGAGCTGGGCTCTTAGAGACTGCTCAGATTTTGAATATTGGGGAGGATAACTGATTGGGGGTGGAGAGGACAAACCACACCCAAAGGCCAGAAGTAAAGTTCTACAATATGAATTCTCTGTCTCTCTCTGGACTTTTGAAAATAGTTCCATGGAAAATGAATAAACTAGAGGGTTCTGGTTTTTGCACCTATTTTCGCTCAATAAAAATAAAACCAAAAAGCCCACAGCTCAATGCATACGAGAGGGAAGGGTTGCACATTTCCCAAAAGCTGTCAGTCGAAATATTTGACCCGGGAATTTTGTCTTTTTCCTGCTCTCCCTTAATATAAACTAAAACCAAAAGTAAAGGGGAAGCGCCTCAAATCCATTAGGGATGAATTGCACGAAAATGCATTGCAAATACTTACAAAACTTTACCGATTGGGGGAGGGGAGGCCGGAACTGCGCGCCAGAGCCCCGGTTCCCAAAGGCCGCTGGACACCTGGTGCCCTCGGCCCGGCCCAGTCTCCTCCGGGGTCTGGGAAGGGGGCCGGGCACTCCCTCCCTCTCCCCTCTCGGGCCTCAGACGGGCCGAAGCAGCGGCACGGACGAGACCACCGGGTGCGAGTAGTAGACCGGGTGCGGGAAGGTGAGCAGCGGCTGGCTGACGGGCACCGGCGCCCCCGCGGCGGCGGCCGCCGCGCCCTCGGCCGCTGAGTTCTCGTGGTAGAGGATGGGCACCCGCACGATGCGCTGCGCCGCGGCGTGGCTCAGGTTGGCCGCCTCCAGCTCGGCCGCCAGCTGCCGCTTCCACTTGTTGCGGCGGTTCTGGAACCAGATCTTGACCTGCGTCTCCGTGAGGTGCAGCGAAGCGGCCAGGCCGGCGCGCTCCGAGCTGCTCAGGTAGCGCTTCATGTCGAAGGTGGACTCGAGCTGGAAGACCTGGCTGCGAGAGAAGACGGTGCGCGTCTTCTTCTTGCGGCACGCGGGCTTCTTCTCGGGGCTCTCGGCGCCCTTCTTCCAGTCCTCCGCGCCCGGCGTCGCCGCCGCCGCCGCCCCTGCGCTCGCCCCGGCCGCGCCTGGCGCCGCCTCGGCCTCCTTCTTGCCTTCCTCCGAGTCGCTCTCCTCCAGGATGATCTCGTCCGGACTCTTGGAATCCAGTTCCTTGTGGTCGGGGTCGGGCTTGAGCAGCGGCTCCGGGGAGTCCCGGTCGGTGCCCGAGGCCGGGGAGGAGTCTCGCAGGAGGGCCTTCTCCGAGGCTGGGGAGAGACAGACAGACAGACAGACAGACGCACACACACACGCACGCTGCCGTCAGGGAGGCCGGCACCCGGGGACGGCGGGCCTAGTCTGCCGCTGCCTCTGGGACCCAGGCCTCGAGGCCCCACCATTCCCGTCGGCCTCGTCCTCTCTGGCTGGGCCAGAGTAGGGGCGCCGCGTCCTGGGATCCCCCTCCTCCTGAGGACAGGCGAGGGAGCCCCGGAAGGTGGCGGCGCGGCCGCTTCCCTTCCTTCCCGCAGCTCCCCGTCCAGGGGCCCAGAGAGATTCGCCTCTGGCTTGGGCCCGCCCGCTCACCGCCTCCATCCAGGCCGCGTCCCCAGTTCCAGCCGCCTGAGGCGTCCCCATTCATGCCCAAGGCCGCTTGTCCCCGGAAGCGGCGCGCCCCGGGGCTCCAAGTCCACTTCTTTTCTCACCAAGTGGGATTGGATCCCCGGCAGCGCAACCGAGCGATGCAAGCCAGGGGCCGAAGGAAGTTCGCCAAACAGCAGGCTGGAGAAGACGGAGGTCCCGGGGCTGCAGTGGGAGGCAGCACGGGGAGGGGATGGGCCAGGCGATCGGGGAGCACAACGAAAGCTCAAAGAGGGGGGGCTGTACCTTCAGGTCGCGGGAGGTGGCCGCCGGCGGAGGTCAGGGTATAGGGGTACCACCAGGCTGGGGAGCGCTCCAGGTAGTGTGCGGGCAGGGCAAACCTCTGCGCTGGGATCTCAAAGCGAGGGAAAGCCAGGTCGCCCACCTGCGAGAGCGCGAAGCCCGCGGCGCCCTCCAGGGCCCCCTTGGCCGCAGCGGCCGCAGCGGCGGCGGCGGCGGCGGCTGCCGCGGAGGCCGGCGCGAAGAGCGTCCGTGGGGGCGGCTGCGGCTTCGGGGGCGGCCGGTGATGGTCTCCGTTGAGCAGGTTCTTGATGGAGAACGGGGACTCTTTGGGCGCGGGTGGAGGAGGCGGCGGCGGGGGCTGTGCGCTAGCTGTGCCTGGGGCGTCCGGCCCGGGCTCCGGCATCGTCCCGTCCTCCAGGTCCCCGGGAGGGAGGGAGAGGCACAGGCGGGCGGCCCGGCGAGTAGGCGGGCGGCCGGAAATCAGACCATAAACGGAACTCAACTACGGGGCGCAAAGTCGGCGGCCGCCCGGGGCGCAAATCCAGCGGCGCGAGGGCGGGGTGAGGACCCGGCCGGGGCGGGCTCGCATGGGGGAGGGGTGCTGAGGGGCGGGGAGCTGCCCTGCCGCGGCACCGAGGGAGCGGGGCGGCCTGGCGGCGGCTGCAGCTCCAAGGGAGGAGGCGGCAAGAGCAGTGCTCGGCTTGGGGCTGCGTCAATCCGGCGCCGGATGCTAATGATGAAATCAAAATGTCATCCAAGTTAAATGCGGGGAGTATACGGCGATTGGGCGCGCACAATGGCAAATGGGATTAGGCAGGCGAAGGCGCAGCCGAGCCCGGGCACCGCAGCCGCCTCCACCACCGCCCCCTCTTCTCTGTCCCTCGGATTTTGGCGCTTTGGCTTCGGGCTATAAGAGCCCGCCTGTTATTGGCTTTATATAGTCCAATTAGGCAGCAAATGAGGACAAGCCTATTAGCACAAAAGGATATTGGCTCCCGCTAAAGAGGCACTCGGAGCGCTCCTGCGAGCGCAGGAGGCGAGCAAGGGACGCGGAGCTGGCGGCGCCCCCGGCCGGAGCGCACTGACAGCGGTGGCGCCGGGAGCCCGCGCCTTCCTCTCCCCCCTGCAGCTCGGGGAGCTGTTGCCAGCAGCCTGGCCTGCGGGAGGGAGAAGGGGCGTGCCAGGCACGGCCGGGTCACCTCGGGGTTATTCGCGCTCGCAGCTGCTGCTCCTCCGCTCCCAGGGGCTTGGCAGGGGCCCGCCACCCCCCACCCCCCCACGTAGCTGGAGGGCCACGCAGCGCGGGTCCAGGAGGCAGTACGCGACCTCCCGACAGCGGCGAACTCAGCGCTTTCCTACCCTTTGGGGTCCGGCGGCTTCAGCATTTTCCCAAAAGCCTGCTAAGGGTGTGACCGTGAAGAAAGGGATCTGGGTTCCCCACCCACTGTCTAGTCGATGGGAAGGGACTCAGGGTGTAAGTCCTTGCATGGCGTCGGCTGGCTTAGGAATCCGCGTGGCCTTGGCCTTTGGCCCTGTAAAACCGAAGAGAGAGCCTCTCGCGGGGAGCAGGAATGGATGTGCGTCTCTGCGCACCCGCGTGTGTGCGCAGGAGGGACTGACGCCCCTGCTCATCACTCGGTGGGGCAGCTGGGGCAGCGGTGTCGCTGCACCGACGGCTATGCTCCGAAAGGGCCTCTTCTCCACTGGCTGGCAGGGCCCAAGGTCTGCCGATCAACTCTGAGCCTGTGGGCCGGCAAACGGCCGGCTTTTGGAGCTGCCTAACTCTTTTAACACCGGCAATGTAAGCCTAAGGCACAGCGGCGTACCTTCCGTGGCAGCCGTGGTGGTGGCGGCCGCACCCGCAGCACGTCCCAATGGCCGCCAAGTCCGTAGAGAAGTCCCTGCTGGGCCTCTGAGGGACAGCTGAGCAGAAGGTCACTCTGTTACATCGGCTTTAAAAACAACTCCCCAGGTTGCGCAAGAAGCCATAAGGCAGGCGTATAAGACTCTAGATTTAAGTATCAAATGAATCAGAGTTGCTTATGGGGTCCCTTCCCGAGAGACAGCTCCCTGGTCGGAGATAGGAGGAGACGTGGCCATCAGTCCCCTCTACCCATTGTGAGCTTTCGTACACCCAGTCTTTTTGTGGCCCCTCTGTCTCCCCTTCACCTTGTTTTTCCTTAGATCGGTCCCTTGCCTAACTCAACGCCACCCTGCACTGACAGATGCGATCGCTTTGGTTCTCCAGTTGAGAAGTGAGTATGGTTTATTTTCCGATCCTGGCCTTCAGACCCTTCCCCACCAAATCTCGATGGGCATATTTCATGCTTTTTTCAGCAAACGTAAACGTTCATCTACAGTAGTGAACCCTGTTTTTGCTTTGGGAGCCGGGAAGCATTGTAAATGGCGCTTCCCTAAACAATTATTATTCTCATTATTATTACTCCCTTGAGTCTGTCTGTACAGGACTTTAATGGAATGCAAAATGCATTTAGGTTTTCCACCATCTAAAATCTGAGTTGGAAGCAACTCATAGTCCTGAGACTCAAGTAGGGTGAGTCTCACAATCGGGTTTTATAGATGGAAATGGGCTCCCGGAGAGGAGTTGACCAGGCCAAGGTCACCCAACGTATGCTAGACATCCAGAAATCATTGTCTCCAGCGGCAGAAATAGCTCGACGTGCATAGGGCAACGCAGGTTCTGGGGGCACCGCCGGCCACGCCACCAAGGGTGTGGTGGAGAGATCCCTGCGTGCGTGCGTGCCTGTTGTGGGCGTGAACACGTGCAAACTTGGCCAAAGTTCTGACAATTAGAAGACGCTTTTAAGCAGACAAACAGAAAAGGCTTCTCAGCTCCCGAGAAAGAGTGGCGCCTGGCAGATGTCGTAGAAAAGTTCTGGATTGAGAAGTGGGCTCTTGACTGATCCCAACTGGGACTAGCCAGGCTGGCAGGAGAAAAGTCTGAGACAGCCGCCTCCTCCCCCTGCGGCGCCGTTACCTGCGCCTCACTCTCTCTGGTCCCGGTGGCTCCTCTCCCAGGAGGCGCACAGGTGCGCGGTGCGCGCGCGCGCGTGTGTGTGTGTGTGTGCGCGCGCGTTTTGACAGGGAGGGGAGTTTCTCTGGTGTCAGCATCTCAGCCCATCCCGTGAGTTTCAGGGATGCTGGCTTGAACAGGCAGTTGCACTTTCTTTCCCTTCCGCTTCGAGAAAGCTCGTGGATTCGGGGCCTCGGGCGCAGACAGTCCTTCACTCGCCCTCTGGCGAGGGGTGCTGCCTCTATTCCCTCACGCCTACAACTCCATTCAAAGTCAGGCAAACAGCGCCCTCTATGGGACATCCTCTAAACCGAACCTGCTGGGTCTGAGGGAGAAGCCGCAGTCTCCGCGCAAATCCTTTAAAAGCTTTTGGGGGTTCTACCCTTTCGGACCTTGGCTAGAGAACAAAGCATTTTTCTTTGGATTATGGAAGAAATGGAGAGTGAAATCGCCGGCAGATCTTTGCTGATCTTTACCTGACCACCACAGAAAGTGGTCTTACCTGCTTCTCACCATCTTCCCCTCCTTTCATGCCCCTGTTTTAGGGCCCATTTCGGATCCCCGAAGTGCCCTTCCTGACTGCAAGCTAGAGGTGAGCTCCTGAAAGGGAGAAGGCTGGTCAGGCTGGCTTCCCAGGACTCAGCTACAGTTGACCAGCCAGTGGTGCTCAGTGACCACTTGTGTTAATGCCTGAATGCCTGGGCAAATAAATGAATGAATGCAGTTGTCACTGCAGAGGACTTGCCAGAGTAGGGGTCTTTCAAATAGCTTGATCCTACCTAAAAGCATTTTTCAAAATGTTTAATGAGAACCTGAGATCTTCTGATGACACATTTTATAAAACCTGACAAAGCCTTGTGATTAGGACCATTGCAGGGTCCTTTCACAGGCAGATGCAAGGCAGATGGGCTGCACAGAGCAGGGTGTTTGCAGCACTCCCTAGGGAGATGTGGAGCCTCAAGGGCGGAGGGATCTGAAGAACGACTGTGATCTGGTGGGAAATGTGAGGCCTGGTTAAGGAGAGCTTAGAATAGCACTCTCACCATCCCCCACCCCGACCCCCTTGACCACATCCGGACAGAAGGCCTATAAACATGTGCACACACCCAGTTCCTTGAATACAAGTGCTCCCAGGGGAGGGGAGCACTTCCATACTTTCCAAACCTTCAGCTGCTTCCCTATGTAGGGTCCTTCTTGGAAGAGCTTCCTGGGATAGGCCACCTGCTTATCCACGGAGTGGGAGAGACTGTTTAGGCTTCTAGCCAAGGCTGCAAAGCTTCCAGGCATGGAGGCTCCCCACAGTTAACACAGCCAGAGCTGGCACTGATCCTGATGGTCACACTTCACTATTTAACTCTCCTGACCTGCAGGTCCTTGATTTGTAGGCAGAATGGACAAAAGCCTAGAGTTATGATCCTGGGGAAATGGTGCCCAGGCTACAGGTATTCTGGCCCCCTTTCCTAGAAAGAAAGTTCTCTCCCATTTGTTCCAGTGCTGCGAAAGACTCCTCCCTGTGGCTGATGACTGATGCTGAGAAAATGCACAGCCTTCAGAGATGGGTCATAGCCATGCTGCCCTTGATCCTGAGGCATGTACAATGCCCTTAGAGTGGCTGAATGCCTAGGACTTTCCTGAGAGTAAGGGTGCTAATTATATAGCAATAATATGAGCTAGGCGTCACTGAGTCCTCATTATACACCGGGCACTATAACCTAGTGAGGTAGGCACTGTTATCATTCCTATTGACAGATGAGGAAACTGAGGCACAGGGAGTATGAGGGAGGTGGAGAGAGTACCAAAAGACGTTTCAGAGGGTTGTTATAAGGACAGTGCAGGCACACAGTTAGCACTATGGAAGTGCTGGCTCTTGTTGCTATTATTCTTACTTGCTTTTCAAGATGAGCCCAGAATGGGCCAGAATCCATTCTTGCAAGGTTTGCCTGAGAAAACTAGCAGTCTTATAAGGGAGAGATGCCCCCAGAGTTGCTCCCTTGCAGCAGGGAGGCCCTCTGTGACCATCAGGGAGCCAGCTAGGTCTCCTGCATTCCCCTTTCTCTTCCCACTTTCCTGGTCTTCTTTAAAAAAGTCTCACCAAGCCAAGAATCTTTCATGTGTTCTCCTAAGGGGAAAAGAAGTGCAGAATGTTTGCATTTTGCTCCACTGAATCTTATGGTTTATAAGTATCTGAATATTTTGTGGACTCTGGCTGATCATTTGCTGAGACCTTTGACAAGACACTGATTATCTGTGTCCTGATCTCTTCATCTGAAAAACAATGGGTGCATCGAAATTCTCCATTATAAGAGCCAGGCAGGGTACCCTTTGCACCTTGGAAGAAGATTCTAATTGTGGGAAAGGCTGTACAAGTCCCAGACTCCACCCTCAGAGCTTACCTTCTCCCAGGTCTATGCTCTCCACACCTGGACTCAGAGGGAGGCTGCCCTGAGGTTGTGCGAGGCCCCCGTTGTGGACACAGACACTCTTCTTTGGTTTCCCTTACATTGCCAAGACAGGCTGGGATTTCCAAAACAAATTTTGCTAAATACCAAGAATATCACTATAATGTACTCAAGATTTTGTTAAGCACCCAGTATATACCAGACTCTATTCTGGGCACTTTAGATGCCTCAGTGGACAAAACAAAGATCCTGACTTCAGGGAGCTCACATTATAGTGGAGGGAGCAGGTGAATTATAAAGTATGTTAGGGGATGATAAAATTATGGGAAAAAGTTAAAGGGGAACAGGGATGTTGGGCTGGGGAGAGTGCTGCATCGTTCAATCAGGTGGTCGAGAGAGGCTGCACTGAGAGGCCAGGGGTTTAAGCAAAGACTTCTAAGAGGCAGGTTGTTGGAAGGAAGTGCTGGAGCAAAGGGCTCAAGGCAGGAGGGTGTCCGGTATGTTCAAGGAACTACAGGGCAGTATGACCAAAGGGCAGGTAGTAGGTGAGGCGGAAGAGGTAAGCGTAACCATGCACCGGGAATCTGGAGGCCCTGGCAGGAATTTTGTCTCTACTCTGAGTGAAATGGAGGACCGCCACAGAGTTGTGGGTTTTTAAAAATCAGCTTTTTTTTTTTGAGAATGCAATAAAATGCACACATTCTGAGGTTATGGCTCGTTGAATTTTGACAAACTAATTCAGTCTGGTTGGGTGGGGTGGTCAGTGAAGGCTTCTTTCTGAAGGAGAAAATGAGAGTCTCAATGAATGTATTACCAAGTAGAGAAGCGAGAAGGTCAAGGCGGTTGAGGAGAACCCAGGCCGTGGCCACAGAGGTTGGGCAAGGCCTCACGTGGTGGGGAGGGTGAGCAGGAGTTGACAGGGCCACGGTCCCTCTGAGGTTCTAAAGAACAATCTGCTCCAGGGAGGAAGGCCTCTCTCTTAGCGTCTGGTGGCATCTGGCGATCCTTGGCTTTCCTTGGCCGAGGAAGTACTTTCATCATTCCAATTTCTGCCTCTGTCTTCACGTGACCAGCTTTCCCATATGTGTGTTTCTGTGTCTTCACATGGCCTTATAATAACACTATCATTGGATTTAGGGACCATTTTCATTCAATATGATCTAATTTTAACTTGATTTATGTCTTACATCTGCAAAGACCTTATTTCCAAATAAAGTCACATTCCCAGATACTGTGAGTTAGGACTTCAACATGTCTCTTTGGGGGATGCCACTTAACTCACAGCTCCAATGACCCTCGCCTCCTAGTATTCACAGCCTGTGTAATCCCCTCCCCTTGGGTGTGGGCTGGATCTAGGCACTTGATTCCAACCAACAGAACACAGCAAGGGTGATGGATGCCACTTCTGTGACTGGGTTTCAAAAGATTGTAGCATCTGTCTTATTCACTGACTCCCTCAATTGCCTTCTCAGCTTGCATGCTTTGACCAACTAAGGGTGGCCTTTTGAAGACCTAGGCAATGGTAGTCATGGAAGGATTTTCAACAGGAGGCAAGAGGATCTGATGAGATTTAAGTTCTGGAAAGACACTTGAATACATTGAAGGATTTATCTGAGGAAGGAGGGACAGAAATCTGGGAAGTCCAAGATCAAGGGGCCAACAGGTTTCGTGTCTGAAGAGGGTACTCCTTCTGATTTCCAGATGTCTGAGTTCTTGCTGAGTCTTCACATGCTGGACACACGTCTCATGTCTCATCTTATAAGGGCACTAATCCCATTATGGGGACTCCATCCTCATGACCTAATTACCTCCCCAAAGCCCCATCTACAAGTATGATCACACGTATGGGGATTAGGGCTTCAATATGTAAATTTGGGGTGGGGGAGATTCAGTGCAATTCATAACAGTAGGGAAGAGAGGATGCGGGTAGGGTCACTGCTGAAGGTGCATCCACAACTGGTCAGGTCCCTCCAACCAGGCCTCACGTATGTGGGCTGCACTTTGAAAAGCACTTGCTCACCCAACCTCCTGCGTCTTTCTCATGCCTCTATGGTTGGGGATGGTTATTATTCCTTAAGGAGAACAAAACAGAAATATTCAGTCTCAGGGAAGTTAAGCAACTTGCTTTCATCTCCTCATCCACTTTGCCAAGCCTTTACCTTCCCTGACGACATGGCTCAAGTCCATTTATTAGGAACTAGCGCCAGGTGCTCAGCTGCTGAGAATCACACCAGATTGGGATGACGTTCTGATTCTGGAACCTTCACACAGACTTGAGTTCAGAGATGTCATGAAAGAAAATTCTCTCCTCTTGCTGTAGGTTATAATGGCCTGACAGGGAGGAGTGATTTGGTTGGGAAGCGGGGAGCAGCATAGAACAAGTGGTTTGGAATCAGACTGACCTCGTTCAGGCCCCAAGTCCCAACTTGACCATTTATGGGCTGTGTGAATTTTGCAAGCTGTTAGCTCCCTGAGGTCTCAGTCTCCTTGTCTGAATGACAGTGATGAGGGTCCCGACTTCTCAGGCAATCATGAGGCTCAGATTTGGTCATGAGTGAGAAATGCTCAGTGTGGTGTCTGGCTACTACACACCCAGTAAATGGTAGCTGATCAAATGTTGGGGAAGTGTGGACAGAGGGCAGTGGGGAGGTGACAGGTGTCTCTGTCCCTTTGGGGTGATAGAACAAAAATACCCTAGACTGGGTGGCTAAATGGCAAATATTTCTCTCTCATGGTTCTGGAGGTTGGAAGCCCAAGACTGGGGTGCCCACATGGTTGGGTTCCAGCAAGGCCCACTGGCTGGCTTACAGATAGTTATCTTCTCATTATATCTCCACATGGCAGAAAGATAAATCCTCTCTCTTGTATCTCTAATATTTGTACTATTCCTATTCCTGAGGGCTCTACCCTTGTGACCTACTCACCTCCCAAAGGCCACACCTCCAGATACCACAGTTTTGGGGGTTAGGGCTTCCGATGTAAATTTTGCAGGGGACACAAATATGCAGTCTATAACACAGGGGATGTGTTTGAAGCCTGGATTCGCGTCAGTCCTGGTTGTCTCTGACCACCTGTGTGGCGTGGCCAAGTCATTCGGCCTGTCTAGTGCTCAGTTGTTCTTGTTGCCTCATCTGTGAAGTGAAGGTTTGCATCGGCTAGGGCCAGCTCAAAGTGCTGTGATTTTCCTTACTGCCTGAGAGACTCCCGTAGATTGGATAGAATTGAAAGAGGAGAGCGTTCTCCTGCTTGTGGTTCGTGACTGACCTTTGCCGAGGCTGGCTCTCTCAGGAATGCCAACCAGAAGTCCTCCCAGGACACGAGTTTGCTCCAATTTTCTCCCTAACTAGGAGGTCCAAAAGCAACTACAGCCCCATAGATTTCTCTCTGAAAGATGGAAGCATTTTCTAAAACTCTGAAAGGCTGTGACGATAGATTGGATCAAACTGATCTCCCTGTAGCAGGCAGGACACTGAGCTGTGTGGTTTGGTGCTGACACTCCCTGGTGTGTTTGTTGTTTTCCTGCCATCGGGGGCCAGTGTGCTGAAAAATTGGATTCAGTCTGGCAAACACATACTAAGCAATGACCACGTGTCAGACCCCCGTAAAAGGGCACAAGGCTGGTGGAGACATGGTGTCTGCCCTCTAGGAACTTACCATTTATGGCAGGAGGCAGATGGGGGCCATAAGTAGCTATGAAGTCAAGTTGGAACAGTGTGAGTACTAGAACAAAGATGGAGAAAGAACCAGGGAGAATCTGAGAAAGTGCCCATGAAGTCTGGAGAGAGGGCATCATGGGGCAGCTGTCTTGGAAAGTCTCATGGTGGAGGAGAGGAGAGGAGTTTCCAGATAGAGGGGACAGCAGGTGAGAAGACCCTGAGGCTTGTGCACACAGAATGGGGCTGACCCGTCTGCGTGTGAGGAGAGGGGCAGATGAGTGAGGGTTAGCTGTAATGGCTAATTAGGTTCAGGTCATGAGAACCTTAATGCCAGGCTAGAGAGCTGGAATATTCTTGTGGCAATGGGGAGCCAGAGAAGGTGTTGGAGCAAGGACCCTGCAGGATCAGAGCTGTAGTTCATGAAGATTAATTTGCCATCTGGGCAAGGCTGGATGGGAGCCAAGAATCTAGTGGCTGGGAGATCAGGCAGAAGGTTATAGCTACAGTTTAGGGAAGAAATTATGAGGATCTGGACCAGAGAAATGGCTATGGGGATGGAAGAGAGGGGCTGGATTTGAGAGTCATTGGGAAGGCAGAGCCACAAGACCTCTTAACGAGGCACAGGAGTCAGGGAGAGAGAAGAGCTGAACATACTTGAGATTGCAGCATGTAGAAGGATGATGGTGAATTGCTGAATTCCCAAAATTCTGAGAGAGTATCAATCTTTAAATGCACCATCAATTTAATAAAGGATATTTAGGTAAAAGAAAAAGCAAGAAATTACTACGATTAATGTACACACTATTGTCATTCATATCCCAATTTCAGAAATGTTCAACATAAAAGCATATATACCTTAGAATTTAGGAAGTGCTATAATTTGGGGAATATAAGAGGAAAATCTGGTTTGAGGGTGTGACAGATTAAATTGCTATTCAAAATTGTCAGCCCATCCATGGGAGGCTCACACTTGCCCTTCCATTGATATCAAGCTTGGCCCTGAACTTGCTCTGGCCTTATGATGGTGAGTGGACTAGCCACCCCTTGACATCAGGTTGGCTACCTGATTTGCTTAGGCAAACAGGATGGTAGCAGGTGTGTTGCAAGCAGAGACTTGAAGCGTACTTGTTCAGTGGACCTCGCCCTTTTATGCCATAGAAATGAAGAAAGGTTCCCCTTAGCTGCTGCCCTTTCTTTAGGCCCCAGAGTAAACAGACCTGAGCCCAAATCCTGGTGAGGAGCCACATCTGGTTGGACTCTCAGTCTGAAGCAGTTACTCGGCCAAACTGCTCCTAGATCAGCCAACTTGCATCATAAATGGTGATAATAAATGGTTGTTTTTTTAAGCCACTGAGCTTGGGCTGGTTTGTTATGTGGCCAGAACTGATTGATGCAGACAGTGATTTTAATGAATATGGGATTAGAGATGTTAAATTGAGAAGAAAAGTCAGATTATGAGAAAACAGTAAGATAAAGTGAACAGTGGTTTACCCACAATATTCTGGGCCCGACCTATTCCTGATTAACAATGGTTCTGGAGTTTCAAATACAACGCTGAACAAATGAACTGATGGTATGTTTCCATATATGTGCATATAAATTATAATTTCAAAACTTTAATGCACTGTGTTCTGCCTAAGCATATAAATGTCCTAAAACTAGGGATTTGTGATGTTCCTTTGTCCCCCTCTACCTGGTCCCTATTTTGTCAGCCAGATCACTATGGCATCCCCACTTGGTGTTCCACAGCCACCACGAGTCACACTGGGGTCACACACTCCAACAAGATTAATGTGATTAGCACTTTCTGAGCGCCAGGCCCCAGCCTATGCCCTGGGGAGACAGGGGTGGCTAGGAGGGTGAGGGCCCTCTTCTCCTGGGTTCACACTGGTGGGAAAGACAAACTAGAACATGAGAGAAGCAAGATTTCAGACTTTGAAAAAAACAAAACAGGATAAAGGTGTGATTTTTTTTAGTGGTTGACCATAAAAAATACTGCTATAGAACAATTCTCCTGTTTGATAATTTGAGTGTTTAGCCTCCCATATAATATAACTTCAGCTGCAGATTTAATTTCCAGATCGCCAAACCTAGGGATTAAGCCTAGTGATCAGGGCAAGCCTTTAGTGCAAGAGTGATCTTTTTCTCCATTATCCTTTCATCAAACTGTCCTAGGTATCTACACTAGGGCAGGTGCTGTGCCAGGCACATGTTGAATGGATATTATTTTATTCAGTCCTCTTACATTTCTTCAAGATTACAATCAAAGAAGCAGAGACTGAGCAATGTGGCCAAGGACCCACAGCTATAAGAGGGGGCTGAGATAAGATCTCCAGGTACAACGTTCTTTTCACAAGCCACTGCTGCCTTCCCCTGTGCCCATGGCCTACATTCTTATTCCCAGCGTGAAATGGACCACAGTTTATTGAGATACCTCCTGGCCTGGCAGTTGTCCTTTACCCTCCCTCCCCATCTTCCGTTCCCAGCAGCCAAGTTTGTGATACGTGACAGTGCCCACTGACTGGAAGGGTTTGGACAAGTTTCACTAGCCACATGCATGATGAAGTGGAGGAAGTAGGTCTAGAGAAGGAGAAACAAGAAGTTGCCCAGGAGAGAGGAGCTGGCCCAATCCCTGATGACTTTCTTGTCCCTGGTTGCACTTACTTCCTGAGGCCTTACATCCCAAGCTTATCGCATTGTACTCATGGGTATTCTCTACCAGGGCCATGGTATAGCATAAGTTTAAAAGCATAGGCTTGAAGCCAGATAATGTACATGAGGCATTTAGTGGCTGCATCCCTATCTTCAGGTTCTGTGTATCCTTATACTAAATTTCCCTTTCCTGCTTAGACTAGCTTGAGAACTTATTCTCACCTATCTGTCAATTTGGAAAGAGTTTGACTGATTCTTACTAAAGTGAACATGACTAAAAAGCTAAGACATACGTAGTGTGTATTTATAAACTAGGAGTCAGTTGTGCCACTAAATGCCTCATGTACATTATCTGACTTCAAGCCTGTGCTTTTAAACTTATGCTATACCACAGCCCTGGTAGAGAATACCCATGAGTACAATGCGATAAGCTTGGGATGTCAGGCCTCAGCAGTAAGCCTGGGTGTGGAGGGTCACGGAGAATCTGGGCAGATGGAACCAGCAAAGGCCTCCCTGGCCTATCAAATCCCCACCACTGCCTCCTCACTTGGCTGAGCTGAGAGGCCTGAGGTGGTACAGACACCTCATGACTGTTTTTCTCTCTCAGGAGATCTTGGTCATGACTTAGGAGGCAGCCTCTCTACCTTATGTTGCACAAAGGAAGCAGGCCAGCATGGCTATGCCAGGGAGCTGTGTGTAGGGGGCAGAGAGGGGACAGGTGTGCAGGAGCCTCTTGAGGCAGGAGAAGCTGCAGCATTTGGCTGGATGCCACTGCATCTCCCCGCAAGACCATGAGCCTGCACAGAGACGGCCGTGCCCATGACCTGGGTACTCTCCCCTTCCTTCCCTGGGGACTAGAGGGGGACAAAGCGTCAGGATGCGCGCTCCTTTGGGCCAGCCGGGCCCTCTGCACTTCGCCCCTGCTTCCACAGCTTTCTCCTCTGCTCTGCACCGTAGCTCTGCTGGTGGGCTGCACTGGGCACAAGGGAGCGGTGGGGATGGGCGCCCTGCATCCAGACCGCCTGTTCCTGCCACTTCCCAGCGGCGTGAATGTGGACGAAGTGTGTAGCCACTCTGCGTCTTGATATCCCCAACTGGGAAATGGGGAGAAAACTAGTATCTTCCTCCGGGAGCTGCTGAGAGGGTCAGAAGAGACAGTGTGTGGAAAGTGGCTGCATGGAGGGTTCCTGGCATCCACCCCACAAATGCCGGCTGTTGGTAACAGGTGGGGTAGGCGTGACTGCTTGGTCTTCTCTACAGGTGATGGTTCTGACACACAAGGCAGGAGGCCTGATAAGGTCACTCAACCAGAGGGTAGTTGTCCTGGGTCAGGTACCCCCAAAGCAGACCCTGAGGCAAGATTGCTCGGTGAAGGCAGTGCTCTCTGAGGGGCTGGGAAGGGGTGGGGAAAGCCAGACCGGAAGGGGAGGAATCTAGGCTGCGTTCTGCAGGTGGGAGGTCCCTATGATTCCATGGGGGAGCTCCAAATCATCAGTTCTGCCTCAGACTGTCCCGTCTGTCCTGTTCTTCCTCCTCCAGGCCATCTGGTCAAGGTCACCCTGAGGGGAGGAAACTCCCAGGCACTTCGGCAGTCTGGTCATTTGGACAAAGTGGCTTCAGGAGCCCCAGGCAGTCCTCCCAGTCAGAGTCACAGGAGCTTGCCCTGGTACCCAGGGCCATGCCGGGGCGGGGCGAGGCGGGCTGGAGGGCGCAGGACCTGGGCACGCACCTGCAGCACCAGCACTGTCCTGTTCCGTGGTGAAGCAGGACCCCATCTGTCGCTTCTGGAATTAAGTTCCCTCCTCACCAGGCCCCTCCATCCCTTAAACGACCTAAACCAGCAAGACTTGCTCAGAGACAGACACATCCTACCCTCTTTGCCCTTTGGGGCTATCAGCTGGCTTTGCCTGGCTTAGGGTGGCACTGTTGAAAAAGGGAGGTCACTCCTACACCGAGGACAAAAGAAGGCCCTCTCCTCAATCTGCTCCTTGTCTTTGGAAATTTGTGGCAACCATTTCAGTTTAAACATATGACAATTAAATCGTTAAGAGTTCCGATGCTGAATTAATTACCCAATAGAAAAGGGATCAATTGTGTAAATATATCATTTATGTAATGAGTCCTGGCTGTGATTTAGATGTTCAGATTGGTTTTTCTTCCAGCTTCTGTCCTGAAAACAAGTCTAGCCTTTGGGCCAGGGCCAAACAAACAGCCTCTATTAGGTCCGAATCCAGAGCATGAAGTGCCCCAAATTGACAGGTGGGGGCAGGTGATACAGGGGGCTGAGATTGTGGGAAAATTGGAGCAATTTGCCAAAATGAGCCAAGTTCCTTCTATCATGTCTCTGCAGAAAATTACTCGTCAGAAACAGGGAGTGGAAGTTAAACATCCCCTTAAATGACACTTCAGGCTCGGCCCATTTCACCCTCCCTCTGTCCCCCCTGCCAGACACCACAGTCCAACTGTGACAGCTTTTCCTGAAAAGGAGCACCATTGGGTTCCAGGAGGCGGCAGAGGCCCCCAAACATTTAACATTCTTGGGACCCTCAGAGCTGGCCATCCAGCTGTAGCCCGTCTGCCCAGCCCCATGGGCCAGGGAACGAATTCCCTCAGGACTGCTTCCAGCCAAGGAATTAGGCAGGCTTCTAGGGGAGGGGAAGCATTCACCACTTCAAAATGTTTTTAATCCATTTAACACTATTGAGCACCACCTGGTGTGACTGGGTCCCTCCCTCCCCCATCCCCGACTCCCCCAGGCTGACAGGAGCCTCTGTCCCACGCTCATCGACTCATCTCTGGTGGCACTGCACACAGCCCCGTGGTTGTCCCCAGGGTGCCTAGAGTGGGCAGTGCCCTGGGCCATCTAGTCTCCAGGGACTGCATGGAGCCCAGCACCTCAGGGACCCTCCAAGGTGTTTGCAGGATGTCACCCGGCCTCAGAGGGCTTGGAGGGGAGAGAGGGGCTTCTCTACACATTCTTCTCTACCCACCAGGTGCCCACCACCCCTGGATCTCCCAGGGAACCCCTTTTCTCTGAAATACAGCCCCATGCGTTTTGGGCTTTCTCTGGTTTATTCCTTCCTTCGCCGCTGCATGGAACACTACCTACCCGTCCCTGCAGTCATAAATTGCTGTGGTGGACAGTGAGCTAACTTGAGTTCCGACCCCAGCTCTAATCCCTGGAGATCCCTGCAGGATCCCTGGAGGATCATTTTGCCTCCTTGACACCCAGTTTCCTGATTTTAATAATAAGACCACTAATGTGTGATTACAAGAGCCAGCTCCTCCTGGGTAGGATGTATCCAAGATGGGGGAAGAGGCAGGAAGACCCTGCTGGATTTTAGGTGGTTAACATGGACCAAAACGGTCCAGAAAGCCTTGGCTCTGTGGAAAAGAAGATCGGAGGAGGAAAATCACGCATCAAATGCCATGTATTTGCCAGGAATTCGTTGCTTAATTGATGTTTTATTGCTCCCACTGACACGAGTGATCGAAATGAAATTGCATCTCTAGGAGAGGAAGTGAAATTTATTCCTGCTTGTATCTCAATGGGGGAAATAAAGCATCAATTAAACAATGAAGATGACGTATATTTGATATATGATCTGAAGAAGGAATATTACTCACTGAAATGTTATTTTACAATTTTCTGTAACAGAGCACCTGGCAATAAGGAGAAGCACAGTTCACACATTTGCCATTATTTAAAAATGGCAAAAAATGTATCATTATTAAATAATATAAGAAATCTTAACTTTTAATAGCATAGTATATGAATTGTACCAGTTGAGTTCCTCAGCTAACAAATAACAGATATGGGGCACAGGAATGGGAAAAGTAGAATGGAAACAGGTACATCTTCTCCCTGATCTTGAAAATGAGATGAACAAGGAAACTCAGGAAGCCAAAATCATAATGAGGACTGCTTCCTGAGCTCCTGTGTGCTGGACTCTGTCCTGAACTTGACCTTGATCTTAGACCTCAAAGTAGTCTTGCTTTGCAGACAAGGAAGCTGAGGCTCAGAGACTCCACCTGAGGTCACACAGCAAATAGGCGACAAACCCAGGATTTAAATCTAGGTTGACCTGACTCCAAGGGTCCTCTCTTCCCTTTCTGTCAGCAGATATTTAACAGATCCGGAAGAAAATAAAAGACAAATGTTCACTCAAACTGGAGAAGATTGAGGAACAGTGTAGGAGAATTCAAGAATGCAGGGTTGAAGGTGAGAGGAAGGAGTTTACAGAAGATCAAAGGCTATCAGAGGGGTGTGGAGAGGAAGGCAATGAGAACAACAAGGAAGCACATGGAAAATTCTGGAAAAAAGGAGGCCCTTGTGAACATATAGCTGAGTTATGTGCCTTACATAAAGATTTCCTTTAGTTCAGAAGGTAGTTTATGAACAGGAAACAACTGTCAATTAAACTTGTGTCTGTTTCATGAAAGGAACGGATTCTGTCAATTAAGTATCGACATGTCAAGTCCAGAAATTTTGCATTTCTTTTTATATATCAAATAGGAAATTCAGTCCTTTTCAAAAGAAATATGGCCTCACTATCCAACCCCAAAGATGGCTATGAATATGGAAAAACAGAAAAATTCCTTGTCACAATAAGATAGAGTTAATATCCTTAATGTTTAAAAAGCATTTATGCATCATTACAAAAATACTTAACTGGTATAATAATCTAGGCAAAGGATGTAATCAGCAAATCACAGACATAATAAACAGATTTTATACTCTATCCATTAATAAATGCATATTAAAACATCAATGAAATGCCTCATTATTAAATTAGCAAATTAAAGGAAAAAGATAATGCTCAGTGCTGGTGAGGATGAAGAGAAATAATATTTTGTATCACTGTTGTGAATGTGTTTCAGTGTTTCCAGAAAATACTGTGAACCTCTATTTGCCTTGAAATATAAGGTCAAAATGACTGTCAAATAAATTCAAATAAGTTTATTTGAACAAATAGTAGATGGGCATTCACTTAACGGTGTATATGATGGTTAATAATAAATTAAATTGGTTGTGCCCTGACAGGACCAGCCAGTTCAGTCAAATAGTGGACGAGTTTAACCCCCACAGATTCCATCTGTATGAGACTAACCGGAGGTGGGTTTACATGTGTGCAAAATTTATTATTGTTTTGACAACATAGTGGTTGCTAGCTAAACGCACAATGGGATTTAGGATTTGGTTAATTTTTAAACTGGTTACCCGATGGCCTCTTTTTTAATAAGTTATTGTTATGGATGCAGTTGGTTTGTTTGGTTTGGTTTGGTTTTTGGCGGAAGGAAGAGGGAAATTTTTGCTTTATTTTATTTTTATTTAACGTGAGAGAACCATGGGAGAAGAGGCTGAGAATGGCATGGGGTCGGCTCCGTTCTTCTTGACCCGGTGAACTGGTTTTCAGCCGGAGAAGGAGAGATACTGAGAACAGAAAGTGAGGGAGATGATTTCACACAGAATTTGCGAATCTGGACCCAGGTGTGGGGAAGGAGGCCAGTCTCTTGCCTGCCAGCAGAGGTGACACCCCGCTCCCCAGGCCCAGGCCCGTGGCAGGCCCGGCAGAAGTGGTCGTGGGATTTGGCAGAGAGAAAGTCTTTAGAAGGACATGGGCAATTCAGGAAGACATGGGAAGGCTGGAGACCTGGTTCAAAAGGAAGCAAAGGAGTCCAGACAGCAGAGAGCACGAAGTCCTGCCGGAATTTTCTAGTTGGTACACCGTGCTGTGGAAGCGACCAGGACAGGACCTCACCAGCATGACCACCAGCTTCTGCTGGGAACAACCACTAGTTGCCCTTCTCCTTCCCAAGCTGGAGCATCTGATTGGTCCAGTCCTGGTCACATGCCATGTTCTTCTGCCAGGGGTGGGAAGAGAGGAGGTTTGCTCCACCTCTGAGGCCTGCGTTACAGAAGCGAGTCTCTACCTCCACCTCCACGATCCTCCAATGGTGGGAGTGACCTGCATGGGATCAGCGTTCCCACATCAGCAAACGTCCACTGCACCTCGAGATGATGTGGAGAGAATGAAGTGAGAAAATGAATAGGAACACTTGGCACAGAGCCTGGGGCACAATATGGACTCATTAATGTCACTGTGATTATTATTATAGTATTTATTATTTTAATAGCGATTGCATGTGAGAACTAGACTTGAACAATTGGATGGTCTCCTAAGGACGAAGAGTGACAAAAGCTTTGTGCAAAGGCAGAGAGAGGGTGCTATTCAGTGGAATCTAAAGGGACAGCTTTTGCATAGGAAACATTCCATTCAGAAGAAGGAGTGATCAATAATACAGTCAATAAAGATCTAATCAGTAACTGTTATAGGCAACCATGTGCTCTGAGCTCCACAGATGGCGCGTGTGTGGATGTCTTTGGATCGTCAGATCACTCGGAAAGAAGAGGTATGTGGGGAAGAGGTGGCTGATGCCTTCTGTAGCATCCTGTCCTCTCTTCCTGGTAACAGACCCCAGTTTTCAGGAGGCCACTCTGCCGCCTGGAATAAAGAATTTTCTTGCAGCTGGTGTAGTCATGCCATTAGATTTTAGCCAACCAGGTCTAAGCTGAAGTGTTGTAAACATCCCTGGGAAGTCTGCTTAAGGTTTCTGTTCTGTGCAGCCTAAATCAGTTCTATCCAGGACAGCCTTGAGGTCTTCATCCTTTCCAAATGGAGAGGGAATCAGAGGGATTAAGCAACGTGTTCAGATGCCATGTAGTTGAGTCCATGAAATTTTGGGGTGGGTGAGGACAGGTTCTCTCACTTTGAGAATGATGCTGTCTTCAACATACCATACTATCTTGTCTTTTTAAACAGCAACATTATTGAGGTGTAACTTGCATACCATAAAAATGTTGAGATTTAAAGTGCACAATTGGATAAATGCTGTCAAATGCATACCCCCCATGCAACCACCAGCACATCAATAGAGAGCATTTCTGTTTCTCCAGAAAGTTCCTAGCTGCTTCATTGCAATCACCCTCCCTTCCCCAGCCTCAGAAAACCACTGACCTGCTTTCTGTCACTATGGATTAGTTTTGCCTGTTCTACAATTTCATATAAATGGACTCATGTGCTATCAGTTCTTTTGTGCGTGGCTTCTTTGGCTTAACAGGATGTTTTGGGACTTGAAACAAATTGCTGCTGGATCAGTAGTTCATCCCCTTTCCTGCTGACTAGTAGACCAGTGTAGGGATTTGTCACTATTTACATATTCACTTGTAGATGCATATTTAAGTCGTTCCCAGTTTAGGGCTGCTATGGACATTTCTGTGCAAGTCTATGTGAACATACGTGTTCACTTTTCTTGAGTAAATGCTTAGGAATGGAATTGCTGGGTCACAGGGTTTGAAGTTTATAAAAAGGTTTTGAAAGTATTCCACGATATTTTGCCTTTTAAAATCTGAGTTTGAAAATCTGGTTTTTAAACAAATGGTTTTGAAATTCCTGATTTATTTAGATGAGGTCTGACCTGGGCCCCACTGGGTGATCTGCTGTGGGTCACACAGTCCCTCAGGTTCTGGAGATTGGGTTTGAAATCTGCTGTGGACTGAATATGTGTGCCCCCAAAATCCATGTTGATGCCCTATCCCCAGGTGTGATGGTATTAGGAGGTGGGGCCTTTGGGAGGTGATTAAGTTTGGAGGAGGTCATGAAGGTGGAGCCTTGTGATGGGGTGGGTGCCCTCATATGGAGGGGAAGAGCCCAGAGCTCACTCTCTCTCTCTGCCATGTGAGATGACAGCCATCTATGAGCCAGGAAAAGGGCCCTCACCAGAACCCAACCATGCTGGCATCCTGATCTGGGACTTCCAACCTCCAGAACTATGACAAGAATGTTTCTGTTGTTTAGGCTGGCCAGTCTATGGTACTTTGTTACAGCCGCCTAAGCTAAGACAAAATCCTTGCTCAGCTTCTAAACGTGACCTGGAACAAGCTGTTTAACCTCAGCGAGAATTAGCTTCTCTAACTATAACATGGTCAACAACAATAATGTCAACCTCACCTGCATACTGTTAGGATTCAGTGAAATACTATTTGTGGAAATTCCTGGCACATCATGGTGGCTTGCTATCTTGACATGAGCTTTATGAGAAGGGAATTTTACTGGAGAATAAGGCATCTTTTGTATCTTACAGTCAGAGAGCAATCTATCATCACATTTTATAAGTTGTAGAAATAAGTCCTTTCAAATGGATTTGCTTCAACAGTTCATATTAGAATTGTTGACACTTCTTGGAGTCATCCTAGTCTAGATGGCCGTGTGTAACTCAGCAGGTGGGAAGGCTGTTGACAACATTAATTGTTTCATAAATAGTGTCAGGATGGTATTTTTTTCCCCTTTTGGCTTAAACCAAGTTACTGAAAAACCAATACTATGTCATATGTTTATACTTTTCTTGGCACATAAACCAGATATTTTACAGACAGCATGGGTGATAAAAGGCTAGTATTCACTCAAGTCACATGTTTGCTTCTCCATCAAAGAAAAACAGCTATAACCATCTCACTTCCACTGAAATTTCATCAGAATTCTTTGTGAATCTCAGACATTGGAAAGAGCACCTTAAGTCAAAATGGCTACAGAACTAAGGAAACCCATTGACTCCTAGGTAGGTGACATGTCAAGTGAAACTCTGAGTATGTGCCCATTTTCTCACTGGCTTTTGGTCTAGCAAATAAATTAGGTGAAATACATTTGGCATTAGTAAGGATAACCAGATTGTCACCATTTGCCATAAGGATAAATCTGGTGACTCACTGGAATCTCGAATGGTTGAATTGTTATGAGTAGGTGACCCCAAAGAGGCCTGGCTGGTCTTCTGGCTGACCTGGGGCCATTTGTTGGTACAGAGGAACTGCATGATGCACATGTTCAACCACAGCACATCCCCCAAGAACCAGAGGGTGAGAGACCCCCAACTGAGCGTGTGCCCTGGGGGAGAGTGGGGCCCAAGGCCTGAGCCTGCCCTTTGCTCTGAAGTCTCGTTTGTATGTGCCTCTTGGAGGGTGAGATGCACACCGAAGTTGAGTTGGACTCTAGGACCTCAAGTTTTGTCTTCTTCATACCATTGGCCCCAACATGCCAACCAGCCATTTCATGATGGCCCTCTGCTCCCAAGCCCGAGGAAAACCCTGGCCCCACGCTGGGCTGGCTGGGAAAATGGCATGTCAGATGAAAGTGGAGTGGATACTACACTTACGGCTGGTTTATGGTACTTCCAGAGCAATTCCATCACTTTCCACCACGCTCATCCCTAACTCCTGCCTTCGGCACTCTGCCTGGAAGGGTGGCCGCATCCCCACGGATTTGTGGGTGCAGCGTTAGGGCCTCCCCAAGTGACTGCAGGACACCCCCTCCTCTGGCACAGGCTTGGGGTCTTCTCTGTGTCAGGGTCACATGGTTTCTCAGGAAGTGGGCTTTGGAGCCGGAGGGCCCTCACACGTCGCTGTGCCGCTCCCCTCAGCAGTCTCCACGTTACAGAGGCGAGCCAAGCGCCGCAGCTCAGGAGGCAGACAGGAGGGAAGCTGCCTGGGGAGCGGGGCTGGTGGGGGTCAAACAAACCCACCGTTTTACCGATGAGAAAAGGTGCCTGCTGCTTCGCATTTCTGGCATTTGTAAGCAAAATATGATGCTCTTGTGAACACAATTTTTTCTGGAAGAAATTACCAGGAACTGTTGATGATAGTTCCCTTAGGGGAGGGGCTGGGGGGGGTAGCTTGGCTTCTTCTTTTTATATCTTTTCCTTTAAGAGGCAGTGGAGCATAATGATTAAACCAACAGGCACTAGAGACAGGTGGCTGGATTCAAGACCCAGTGCTGCCTCTCCTCACCTGGGTCACCCTGGCCATGTCACTCATAGTCCCTGAGTGTCTGTGTCCTCATCCCTAAGCAGGGATGATGACCGTGTGTACTGAGGATCGTCTGAGTGCTCTATAAATATTAGCTACTTCTCTCTCTACTTGAACTTTCTGAATATACCTACCCTTTTATTTTAAAAAGCTCACTATGTACTATCCACGCAATAAGACTATTGAATTTTCTTCTTTATAATGTTCTCTATTTATAAAATCCTAATAAGCACACAAGAAAATAAAACATGATTGCTCCAATGCTTGTACAAAGCATACCCATGTAAGGAGGGGATTAAAGAAAGTGGGGAAGGAAAACATCTCTGTTTTCTGGGGTCACATAGAAACCAAAATGGAGGGTGCTAGGTGCCCAGGTTCCCTGGGCCATGCCATCTCACTGCCCTATTCTGACTGGGCCTCTGCCAGTCTCATTGGCTGCTCTGCAGACGGGCTGGCTCCATGAAATATCTCTGGGGGTCATTAGTCTGAAAAGGATTCATTCTAGAAGAAATCAGGCACTCTGCCCCCCTGTGTCTGACAAGACTACTGAAACTTTTCTTCTTTAACTTACATTTTAATTAAGAAAGTTGCCCTTTGGTGAAAATAGCAAAATTCTTGTACTTAAGAATCAATAAAGTGTGCACAGTCTAAAATGAGATTAATAATAGCCAAACTATCTATTTTGGGTATAATTATTTATTCATCAAAGAAAACCAGCTGCTTAAAACCATAGTCCATCACGAACGTGTAAGACACCTTCCACTTCAGTTCTGTTGTTAAAATTCCCTTCTATTGCTCCATCTGGTGTTAAATATAAAAAGCAGGAAGGCTCATTCTCTACCTGCATACATTTTAAATAAGAATTTCAACATTATCTTGTCCATTTAAAATAATTGTATGAAAATGTGAAGAAATATGATCTTGTAAAAGCTGCAGTCTGACGCACCCAGGGAGCCAGCAAGAAAGAGCAAAGCCGCTATAATGTAAAATTCATGGAGACGGCGGCAAGATTGATCGCAAGAAGCTCCTTCCCAGGACTGTCCTGGAGCCTCCGGGTGGAGGCTGAGGTCGGGCAGGGTTTCAGCCAGGGTTCCAGACCCTGCCAGGGCCAGAAGGCATGCACTGCCTAGGCCTGGACACGGCCTTGGGCAGGAGGCAGATCCCTCTGGATTCTTGCACTGCTTGGGTCCCCATCAGACCTGCCTCGGGGAAGGAGGGAAGAACTCAGTTGGGTGGTTGAGGAAGGCTGAGCCTCCTAAGTCACATCCCATGGGCAGGGATGGGCGGAGGTTGGGTTGCGGGGCACGGAGCTCCAGCTGGGGCTGCAGAGCGGAAGGAAGAGGGTGTAACCCACCCTGTTCAGTGGCTTTGGCTGGAGTTTGAATAATTTGCCATCTCCTCGCTGTTATCACCAGCTCCCAAAGGGCAACACAGCTGGGGATCACAGTGCTTCCCCTCACTTGTGTCTATACCTCCCCAGCGCTCTGCAAGGGAGGGGTCTGGGGCTGACCCAGCGACTTGCGGTTCAGTTCTGCTCTTGACTCTCTGTGAGATGGTACTGGTTTCCTATTGCTGCTGCTACAAGGACCACAGATTTAGTGGCTTAAAACGACACAACTTTATTATCTTACAGTTCTGCAGGTCAGAAGTCCCAACTGGGAACCATGATGAAATCAAGGTGTCTTTGGGGCTGAATTTCTCCTGGAAGCTCTAGGGGGGATCGTTTCCTTGCCTTTTCCAGCTTCTGGAGGCCGCCCACATTCCTTGCCTCCAAGGTTCCCATCTGTCTCAAAGCATCAACAAAGGGGTGAGTCCTTCTCACAGGGGGTCCCGCTGACTCTCCTGCCTCCCTCTTTCCCCTACAAGGACCCTCGTCATCACCAGGTTCAGTGGGATCCTCTCTCCATCTTAAAATCCTTAACTGCATGGCATCTGTGAAGTGCCTTTATCATGAAGGTGACATTTCCCAGGTTTGGGGGATTAGGATGTGGATGTCTTTGGGGACCATTATTCTACCCACACAGGAACCTTGGACAAGTCACTTAACCTTTCTGGGCCTCAGTTTCTTTGTCCTAAAAGAAAGCATCTTTGTCCTAAAACACCTAGAGTACCATAGTGTTTTAGTGAGAATCTAAGGAGATACAGCAATAAATGTGTTTTCTAATCTATTAAATTACTTAGAGAAAGGATATTTTTGGTGCATTTGAAGAAACTCTGTTAAAAAGTTCTCTCCCGGAGGGACATGAACAGCTGCATTCTGCTTAATTGCCCTGAACACTTTCCCCCTCCCTTAATCAGTGTGTGTTTGCAGGCAGCTCAGTTCCTGCTCTGTCTAAAAGCTCAGACTGGGGGTACACTGGATTCTAGGAAGCCCAATGGGTGCACCTACAGCTAGGACATTGCCACATACCCTTTGCTTGTCGATCCCCAGATGAGCCCCGGGCAGAGCTGGCCCCCTGCATGTAGGCAGAAGGTAAAACCAAGGCTTCATGGCAGTGATGGGTGAAGCAAACCTGGGCCCCTGCAGACAGAAAGAAGAGGCCTGTGGAAGGTGCAAGTGCCCGCTCTGCCATTGTGGCTGGATCTGGGGAGGTCATTTTGGGCTAGCCTCCTCTTCCCCATTGGTAACATGATGGGTGTGGGTGTGGTCTCCACCCCTGGCCACTCATTAGCATTTCAAGACTGTGTTTGGCAGATGAAGCCATTGGGGACTGAGTTTCAGCAGATGCCTGGTTGGCTTGGCTGCAGCTCATGGCTGCATAATCCCCAAAGTCCCATCATGACCAAAGGTCTGGGAACCTGGATCTAGAACTTGTCTCCAGTGCAGTCACTGATTCAGGGTTTCTTAAAGCCTGTCTGGGTCACCTGTCTCAGAGTCACCATAGAGTCACCTTTGGAGATGGGTAGGAATTTGTTAAAATACAGATTCTGGGGCCCCCTCTCAATATCTGGGTTGGAACCTAGGAATGTGCATTTGAACAAGTTCCCCAGTGATTCTGCTGTGCTCCCAGATTTGAGAACCACAGGGTCAGCTGCTGGGAAGCAGGGCTCAGTTCCATCTGAAGCCTTCAGCTCCTCCCTCAACCACTGAGAGCCTCTGCGCAGGACGCCCTCCGACTTAAGCTTCTGACTTTCACAACCCTATCCTGCCTCTGTCCCTCCAAGTCCACGTGGCCTCAGGGCCAACCAGGAAAGAAATCTCCTTGAGGGAAATGAGCTCCTGGGAGAAGGAATCCCATATAGGAGCAGAAACTAGAGGGGTGTGAGAACTGCTCAACCAGCCCCACATATTTCCTCCTGCAGGTGGGCCGCCACCTGTCACCAACATGCCCGCGGCTACCCGAGCACCTCAGCCCCTCCCCACTTTCCCCTTTAAACTCTGTCATTTGTAAAGCCTATTAACCTTTAACTTTATGACTACCCAAAGATGAAATACTGGCAGCATTTAAGGCTGAGAATACTCCAGCCCTACCTCCTTAGTTTGCAGCAGGGGTGAAGCGCTTTCTCTTAAATCAGTCATTTTTAATATCAGTCACAGAGACACTACCCAAGGAGGGTATTTTGGGCTCCACATAGCCAGCTGATTCATAATAAATGTGGCACAGGTTCCTACCTCTACACTGTCCCTAGGAGCAGAAAGTGTTCATCCCATTAGCTCCCAGGATAAAATACTTAATGTATTAATAACACCACCACTTATGGAATTCTTACCTTGGGCTGTCATATGCATGATGCCAGATCCTCATAAAGACCCTGCTGAACATTTAACTCCATTTTCAGAAGAGGAAACTGAAACTTAGAGAGGTTAGGTAGTTTGACTAAGACCACCCAGCTACTGAATGACTGGGTTGGGGTTGGATCCTAGCTCTGTTTGACTCCAGATTCTGTGCAAATAAACCAAATTCATCTATGTTCCTCTTTGCCAGCCTAGTCTTACTAGAACTTTCATGATAGCTGCTATCTCAAATGCTGTGAGAATGTCCCAGGAGGACACCAGCTTTAATGAGAAGATGCCCCCTCCGGGGGGCGTGGACAGCCTGAGACCCAAGTGAGCTTGAGATCCAGCTCTGACACTGGCCTGAGGTTGATCAACCATCCCTGGTTTCACCACTGAAAGTCCCAAGAGGGCCAGAACAGTTGGACACCGTATTTACAATGACATGCTGCCTCCGAGATTTGGGCTCCTGGCTGTGAAGTGGGGAATAGGTGTGAGGCTCGGGATAGGTGTGAGGCTCCTTCCTCAGAGTGGTATTTGGCAACCTGGTGCTGACCTATGTAGGGTGTCATCAGGACACCAAGGGAGAGTGGTACTAGGGAAGCCAGGTAACCAAAGGCAGGTCTGAGGCTGGACTGGCCACCTGGGAATGTGGCACTTCAGTAGACGCTGTGTTAACTTTTTGTTGAATGAATGAATGAATGAATGAACCAGGGACCTGGGCTGTTGGGGTTTCCATTGCTGTTGAAGAGCATCACCAGATGGTCTACAGTCTCGAGCTGAGTTGTGCAGGGGCTGCTGAGGGTCCCGTAATCCAGGGAGATCACTGTGATCAGGGCCACCACGTTGCAGCTTTTGGAACCTGCTCTCCTTCAATGCCACCTGATGGCTGGCATTCTTTGTGGCATTTCTCTCCCTCACAACACAAATCCCTGAAGCTGAATCTGGACTGTGACCCCACTTTGTGGATCTAAGCAAACTACTGCCCAGCCCTGGAATTGGCTATGTGACCAAATCAGGACTTTGCTATTTGAAGCTATGGCCCGGGCTCCCTGGCATGACCTTCAGATGCCCATACATGTTTAACAGGACCTGTGATGGAACTCTGTCACGTCGGGCCCCCCCACACCACGCCGCTGACATTCCTGCTGCCTGGCCTCGGCAGTGCACAGCAGGAAAGACACAGCTCAACAGGACTCAAGACAAATTAGGGACGAGACCCTGGCGTGGGTCTAATTCATGTATTTGGCCCAACTGCCTAGTTCTTAACTTTTTAACGTTTATGTAAAAGCTTTCCTCCTGTTTTGGTCCCATTTTATGGTTAGTATAAAGCCAGTCTGAAAGATAATATATGGTGACTGTTATATTATTTATTTTCAAGCCAACTTATTGATTATTGTGTGCTGAAAATGACAAATGGTGTCCGTGCAAGGCACAGGTTCTATTAAAGAAATGATAGTATTGCTCATGGATTGTTAAAAGGTTCAGTTTAGGTTCTTTATAGGTTTATATCCATCACTATTTAATGACCAAATGATGAAAAATATGAGCCGTGGGGACAATTTTTTTCGGTTGGAGTTATATGTTTAAGCAGTTAGCAAAGTAAGATCCCTCCTTTTCGGAGGTGGGGGGATGGCAGCAAGGGGAACACAGTAAGACTTTGTTTCTCCAGATTTAATAAAGTGCAGCAATTAGTGTTGCAGGTATTTAACCAAGCAGGAAGGTGCTGGAGAAGGAGAGTGCTGCCGGTGTGGGAGCTGCGCCACGAGAGCCCCCCACCTGGGGTTCCTGCTGGTGAGGATCCTGCTGCTTCGACTCCGGATTGAAACAACTTCTTGTGGCGTCCGCGCTGGGGGCGGGGGATGAGAAGGCTGTCATAGGCCACCTGGGGCGAGGTCTCCGCTGATGGCCGGCGTGGGCCTGGCGGGAGGAGGCGGAGCCCCGAGCCAGGGAAGGTACAGCACGCTCTGCAGGGCAGGCTGCCTGCGAAGTCAGAGGCCCCGCGGCAAGCAGGGCAGAGGGCAGGGACTGACACGGGGCTGCGGGCTCTGGGAAGCTGTTGCGGACGACTGGCCATCAAAGCACCCAGAGGCTCAGCCTTGGCCCTTCATACGCTGAGCCAAGGAGAACAGGGACAACCCCGATTGTCTGCTGGTGACTTGGGGACCCCCAACACCTGCTGCTGCCTCAGACAGTCAAGGCTCTGCAGGGAGCCAGTGGGGGGGCCAGCGCACCAACACCTGCGAGTGGAGAGGCCATTTCTCCCCTGGGGGCTCTAACAGAACTACTCTCAGGAGGCGGGCAGCCATTAGAGGACCTGTAGAACGTGCCCCTGCTGTCAGGGTTTTGCAGGGAGCCGCCTGCATGCTGGGCTGTCCCTTCCGCTGCACCAGATGGTGCCCTTAGGCCCCCCACAGTGGGCCCTTCCTCAGATGCTCAAGAGGCCCAGCACAGGCCCTCTCTCCACTAGGGCCCTGAGATTGGTGCCAAAGGACGGGTGCCAATTAAGAGTGGCCTGTTTGGGCAGAGGGCATGGGGTGGAGGGTTATCAAACCCAGATTCCTCTTTCCCTGGGAAGTAGGCAAGCTCCCTTGCAGTTTCCCAGGCTCCCTTGCAGTTATCTGGGTCCACATTCCCCCTGACATCCGTGAACCCCAGTCCTGACCTGAGGAATTCTCCCCTGCTCAGCTCTTGGTTTCTCTCTCTCCTCGGCTGATGCTCATGCCCAGGGTGACTTCAGAAGCCAAGTACTGAAGTTGGGAGGGCTCTGCCCTCTGCCTCCGGTGATGGTGGGGAAACAAAGCCATAACTGCTACTCCACTGCCAACCAGAACTGCCTTGAACTATTTATATAAATGTGAAAAATTGTCTTTGTTGGGGGTCATTACTCATTTTGGGGTCTGTTAGTCTATCTCAACTAATATCCAGGAGTATGTGGCCCAAATCTATGGAAAATACCTGCATTAGTTGCAGTTCTTCCAGAAATTCAACTTAAGCCAGCTCCAGAGAAAAGGGAATGTTCAGAGTTGGCCTCAGGCTCAGTGGGATCCAGGATAACATCTCTGCCACCACCTGCAGTTCTTGCCACAGGATCTGCTTTTCTGTCTAGGTTGGCAAGAGCCAATCCCCACCCCCCGCCCCCAGATCTGACCCATAACTTGGTGTGAAAGCCTGCCATCTTCTCTCTACTGTCACCTAAAAAATGCCAGCATTCCAGGGAGGAATTGTTTTCCCTGCAGCCTCCTAGGGCTGCCATAACAAAATTCCACAAACTAGAGAGCTTAAAACAATAGAAATATATTCTTTCCAAGGTGCAGGAAGTCAGAAGTCTGAAATCAACGTGTTGGCAGGCAGTGCTGTTTCCCTCTGCGGCCTCCGAGGTTCGGTCTGTCCCATGCCCCTCTCCCGGCTGCTGGTGGCAGCTGGTGATCCCTGGCAGTCCTGGGCATGGGGCTGCCTCACTCCTAGCTGACCCCATTGTCACATAGCTTTCTTTCCTATGTGTGTCTGTGCTCCCCCCTCTTCTTGAGGACCCCAGTCATTGGACTTGGGGGCCATCCCAATCCAGTATGAGCTTGTTGTAAGCAAGTACATCTGTAAAGACCTTATTTCCAAATAAGGTCCTGGTCTGAGGTTCCGATGGGCACAAACTTGGGGGAGACACTATTCATCCCACCCCACCTATCACTGGTGGAAGAGGAAGGGATAAAAAAGTAGGACCCAGAGAGGCAGAGGAGGAAGGCCTGGGAAATGCAGGCAAACTGTGCTGACTGCACAATTTTTTCCATGTCCATTTTAAAAGCGGCTACCCCAAGAGGCACTCTTGTGGCCCTCTAGAAAAGACTATATTATATTCCTCCTTAAGAATATGCTAAATATCTCCCTTTAGGCATGGCCCTCCCTGCCCCCCACCCCCAAGAAGGAGAATGAATAGGAAACATCCATTCTTTCTGTTCCCATGCCCCACATCCCCTCTCACATCTGCTCACCTGACACCTCAAATTCCATAGGTAGCAAGACAGAACGCTGCTGGGGATGGTTTTATTACAAGGGGCAAAGCCCACTCAGTAGCTTAAGGGGGGTTTAGTAAGAAACAGGGAATTCACAGAACCCAGGGGCAAAAATATGACCATCCTCATGTTGGTCAGGAGCCAGGCAGCAGAGGCACACTGCATTTGGGGCTCCCTACAGCCCCTTGTTTCTGCTTCTGTGAGCCCTGCAGTCTGTATCTCTTTCGCTCTTTCCACAACCCGGATGCCTGTTTTCTGTGCGCCTGAGGGATAGGAATCTGACATTACTTTTAGGCTCTGAGGAGGTGGACAGTGTTCCAATTTCAGATGCCTGGGACAGAGATTTGGATTGGCCCAATCCAGGCGAAGGAGAGGTGCCCTCTGGGTCAGTCATTCTCCTGACATCCCAGCAGCGGTGCCTGCCTGTCAATGTGCATAGAGAAGCACAAGCCCAGATGCCAGGTCTTGCCCTGTGAAGGCGAAGGTAGGTGATTCTCCCAGAGGGCGGTTAGGCAGACAGGCCCCCTCGGGAGCCTCTATGGGGACCTTGGGATGCTTCCCTCAGCTGGCAGAGAGACCCAGGGAGAACACGCAGGAAGCCCTGCATGTACCATCCTGCTGCCCCATCTTTTTCTGCCAAAACTCTGTGGGTCTTACCTTTGCTCAGAATAGTCAGTCCCAGCCCTTAACCAGTTACCTGAAGCTATGTGTATGTTTGTAGGTATGTATTTACCCATCCATCTATTTATTCTCAGGGACTAGAGACAGGCTGGTTAAAAACAGTAGATTGGTTAACATGAAGTTATCTGCAAGGCTGGACTAAAAGTCACTGTCACAAGTTGGGAGACTCACCCACACGTTAGGGTGGCAGGTCCTCCTGCCAGATTGGAGGACGCTGCCTGTCCAAGTGTTACACCGAGTGTTACAGCCAAGACGAGGGTGGAGCCCTGAACTTCCTTACCTACTGCGCAGGCCACTTCTCTGGAAAGGGGGATGTGGCCCTGCGGCTCTGGGCTGCTGAATCTCTGGAACACAGCCACCGGAACCCCAACAGCTGTCCACTTAGTGGCATCAGTATTGACAGGTCAGCCCTGCAGAGGGTCTGGTGGTCTTCATGCCCTCCTTGGGCTGTCCCCACTGATTCAGTCAACCTGCCAATTGTCACATTTCCACCCCATTTGCTGGGTAGCCTGAAACCCCAAGTGGATTTTAGGTGCTCTCTCTAATTCACTGCTCTGCTTAAATCGTTAGCAGTCCCTTTCTAGGGGCTGTTTATTAATGAGTACATTGTGTTTCAAGGCTTTTTTTACTCAGGATACATTGTCCTTAACATCTGGCAAGTTCTTAGGATAAGTCCAGGCTTCTAGTTTTGGCTCCTTCATTTACTGTGTGACCTTCAGCAAGGCAACTGACCTTTCGGAGCCTCAGTTCCTTTATCTGTAAAGTGGGACTCAGGTTGGACTTAGACGATGTCTCGGGTCTCTTCCAGTTCTGACATTCTGTCATCATAGTCTGAGCAGATTTTCGTATTTGGAGTTTCTAGGAAATTTTAACTGGCCATGGTGGCTCTGTGTGACAGAAGGCACCTTCAGGCTGCTGGTAGGGGCAGATGTGGGCCATGAGGGCTGCCGTTCTCAACTGTAATTCGGAACAACAGCAGCGTTGGTAGAAAGGTTGGGCCTGCCCTTTCATGTGGACCCCAGAGATCCTGATTCGGCAGATTTGCGGTGGGGCCTGTGTTTCTTGGAAATATTAATTAGCAATTTGGGCCATGCTTTGAGAGCATGTCCCAAAGTTTCCATCCAGTGGGGGCTTAGAAGCCCAGTGAGAAGTCAGGATCCCCAAGCAGGGCTTGTGACAAAGAGAGCCTCAGACTTTTCCTCAGCAGACGCTGGTCCCCTGCCCAGGCTGGCAAAGCCCAGGCCCTGCTGTCTGTGGACAGGGCTTCCTTCTCCTAGTGATCTCACCCCAGTCAAAGGAGTCAAAATCGCAGAGCCTGGAGAATCTTCTCGTTGTGTCCTCCCACTGAGAGCAGAGGCCTGGCTGCCTTTCCCCCCTTCTCCTGGCAAAGGGCTGCTCGTCTGTCCTCAAGACCTGATGCAGACCCGGCCCCCTCTGCGAAACCCCCTCAGCAGCCCCGGCAGGAAGGCCACACCCTGCCCCCTCTGGCCCGCCTGTCCCTCTGTCACAGAGGGCCTCGTTGTCCCCCAGCGCTGTATTTTCCAGTCTGCTTGGTCATTAGCTCATACTGTTCCGAAGAGCACCTGCTTCATCTTGCTTATCTGTGTACCTCCCTGGGCTGAGGTAGGTGCTCAGCAAATGTGGAAGGGAGAGAAAGGAAAGAAGGGAGGAAGGAAGGGAGGACGGCCTTTAAGGCCTTTAAGTCGGTACTGAACAGGAAGGCGTCAGCAAACCTGAAGCTCAGCCCTGGCTGCAG